>NC_143094.1:1990000-1995000 GCF_061535455.1 Colias philodice | reverse complement strand
CCGACGATATGCTCCGCAAACGTGTCAGTATCACCGCGGATGCGGTGCACCGACAGCGCGGCGCACAAATGCAACTACGAGCTTTTTAACCGCAACAATTTTAGTATACGCTATTGGAGCTGGAATTACCGCGGCTGCTGGCACCAGACTTGCCCTCCAATTGTTCCTCGTTAAAATATTTAAAGTGTACTCATTCCGATTACGAGGCCTCGTAAGAGTCCCGTATCGTTATTTTTCGTCACTACCTCCCCGTGCCGGGAGTGGGTAATTTGCGCGCCTGCTGCCTTCCTTGGATGTGGTAGCCGTTTCTCAGGCTCCCTCTCCGGAATCGAACCCTGATTCCCCGTTACCCGTGACAACCATGGTAGTCGCAGAAACTACCATCGAAAGTTGATAAGGCAGACATTTGAAAGATGCGTCGCCGGTACTGGACCATGCGATCGGCAAAAGTTATCCAGATTCATCAAAATTAACGACTTCAGACGCCAGGCCCTCCGTCGATTGGTTTTGATCTAATAAAAGCACTCATTCCATCACTGGTCAGAGTTCTGATTGCATGTATTAGCTCTAGAATTACCACAGTTATCCAAGTAACTGAGTAAGATCTAAGGAACCAAAACTGATATATTGAGCCATTCGCGGTATCGCCTTAATACGGCTTGCACTGAGACATGCATGGCTTAATCTTTGAGACAAGCATATAACTACTGGCAGGATCAACCAGGGAGCTAACTAAAGCTTCCGCTAGAGCCTCAAACGTAACACGACGATGCCGCCGCGACGTTTGCTTCTCTATATACATAATATGCGCGCGGCGTGTTTAAATAGCATGATATGCAACGGCGGCGACCGTCACACGCACACTATTCACACACGCGCGCGCGCGCAAGCGTGGATAAATCTGAACACAGTCCAGTTTAATCGTTGAAAGTATCATCTTAACGAGACACCCCTTAACAATTCCCATTCGCATCAAGCGAAGGAAAAATTTTAATATCGGTCAACTTTTATGACGCAAACGATCAATCTACGCACGGAGAGTGGAAGGATCGAAAATTGCGACCAAGTTTTGGAATATACGTGTTTCACACACACACACGTATAAACATCTGATAAAAGCCCATTGGTACATCACAAACGTGTGCGATGTGAGCATTAAAAATTTTCATACTGCCGTTCAATAGTCGTAGTATATTTTTCACGGTCTGCGCTCCGAGAGTGTATCAAGATGCGTAATATTTATTACACTACACATATAAAATACAATCTACGAAACTGACAATCTATCAAACCGTCGGCAGACGCAATGTTACTACAGCTACTACTACTACACTATCTACTAACCATAAAATACTAAAGATTAAAAACTGTATCGCGCCGTTTGCACAACGCTTTTACAATATCATCTTTGGTCTTTTATTATTTTATAGATCTAACACACTACTCTACAACTCTGTCAGACTCACCACCAAACACCAACCCCACATCAACGCCACACCGACACGCGAACTGCGGCAACGAGGAGAGCGCAGAGCACACGGGCGACGCGGTACAACAGCGACGAAATAATGATACATACACATACGTACACAATCTCTCGCTGCGCACGCGCATCGCCCCCCGTCTTCGCTAGCCTCGCGCACCGATTGTCTCGCATCCCGTCAAAGAAGTTTCTGCTTGTTTAATTTTTCACGTATCACGCACGGCATATGTACATACATACATACATACATACATACATACATACATACATACGCCGCGAGCGACTGACGCGCCTCGTGTTTTCAAGGTCAAGTCAAAAAACTTTGCACGCGTGCAGTTACGGCGTGCAGTCGTCAAAAATAATTCATGATTATAAATTTCGTGGTCCATATTAAATAAATTATAAACAACAACAACAACTTGCGTAAATATCATAACATATTTTTTGGTATAAATTTCATGTATAAAATGTATGTAGCCGTTTTCCTAACAAAAATGTTATTAATATATTAATTAATATTTTATTCAATAAATAGGTTAAAATGAGTGTAACATTCATTAAGAAGAAAATAATCAAATACCATGATCTGGTTCATGACAATACGGAGAGAGATTCGATTCCGAAGCGTGGATATTATTCGGAATTGGTTTCGAACATGATGAAAGAGGATCCTTCTAAAGAAGTGTATGCAAAAAAACGCGTGAAGCTTATGTTACAGGTACTTTTATATTTATATTAATTACTAGCGGTACATAATATTTACGAGCCTATTCAATCTTTCAATTATTATTTCGGTGTTAGATAGCCCATTTATCGAGGAATTATTATTATTACGAAGCGCAGCTAGTTAAGTGATATGTGACAGAATACAGTAGATTCACATGCACTCCAATTATATCATTCATCATTAAAATTGATTTACAGGCAAAAACAGATAAACTAGCGCCAATGTTGGTTTCACTGCCGAAGCCGCAGAAGCCCAAACTGCTTAGCTGCACCACCACCACAGGAAGATGGACTACATATAGAGAAGATGAGAGCATTGTAATATGTTGTATTTATTTATATTATTACTGTTCTTTAGTTGTTAGTGTGCTTTGTTTACCGTTTTTACCTTTTATTTATTCCGTCTTTGCATAGTAAATAACCTTTTACCTTTAAAGTTTGATCGTAATCGAGCAAAAAACTAAGTATTTCTTATATTTAACTTTTATAAAAGGTAGTTCAATCTTTAACGTAAAATTAATTTTCATTATTTTAAGACGGCCGTATTTAATAATCCTGTAATAATTAATAAAAATAGTAGGATCCAACTTCTAAAGCTCGCCGCAATTAAAAGGAAAAACTTTTAACTTAATTATAATATGAAGGAGTTGTATCAATTATTATTATTAGTCTCGATAGAGCGGTAACTCTCGTTAATTTTAAATGGACTGGATTTGGTTAAATAACAAGTTTTTTTATATCAAGGCTTAATAAATAAAAACTTTAGAATATTCATTGTTATATTCTAAAAAAGTAGTGGCTAGATTTTAAGGATTTGTGTTTTATGCTGGTTCAGTAGATTTTCTTTATCTGGAGAAGGTTACGCACAAAACATAACTTACCGTAGCGTATTGAATTAGGGTTTATTACTTTAACAAAAAGTAAAACTTATATTGTATAAGAACGTTCACACAGTAATTGTGAAGTTTAGTACATAGATTATCTAACATTAAATATTACCTTACATTAAATAGAAATAGAAATAGAAAAATTCTTTATTGAAAAAGTTTTAAAATAATAGTTTAAATATGGGTACTTAAATTAAAGTTAAAATTTGGGTAAATTAAAGCCTGTGTTAGTTCAAAACTGTGTTACAGGCTTTAGAATCCCCTCACAATTTTAGTAGATTGGTTGCCTTTTTCAACTTAAGTAATTTTACAATTTCAACAAAAAAGATTGCATGCATGTGTGTGTGTGTGTGTGTGTGTGTTTATTACGTGTGTATAATTAAATAATAAAAATAAATTAATAGTTTCTATTAAATATATGAACGTAATAAATTCTCTTACCTACTTATTTAACATTGCTTATTTTAAAGATAAATAAACAGATTTATTTATTAAAATTACTCATGACGTTATTAGAATGAAAATGTTTTTTCCCCAGCAATTCCCGTTCTAGACGTTTGTACCAAAGTTGCAGTTTCTAAGCATAGTGCTTCCGAAGGAGTTACCAAGGCTGGTCAAAATTGAACGGCTTAGGAGAAAATTCCTTGCTGCTAATATAAAGGTAATGGTAATGATTACATGTTCACAATTTGTGTCGTCTATTAACTAAAATATTTTATCACAATTATTCATAGAAATCAAAATATTTGTTATGATAGAATGTAGAGCCTAGAGGATTATTATAAACTAGCTGTTCCCCGCGATTTCACCCGCATTGCTCTGCTCCTGTTGGTCTTAGCGTGATGATATATAGCCTACTAGCTTTCCGCCCGCGGCTTCGCCCGCGTTTTCAAAGAAAAACCCGTTCCCGTAGGATTTCCGGGATAAAACCTATCCTATGTCCTTTCTCGGGTATCAGAATATCTCTATACCAAATTTCATGCAAATTGGTTCAGTAGTTAAGGCGTGATTGAGTAACAGACAGACAGACAGAGTTACTTTCGCATTTATAATATTAGTATGGATATAGCCTTCCTCGATAAATGGGCTATCTAACACCGAAAGAATTTTTCAAATTGGACCAGTAGTTCCCGAGATTAGCGCGTTCAAACAAACAAACAAACTGATACACAAAAAGCTATAAGAAGCTGAATCAACACAACGACAACAACAAAAGAGGGCGTTAATTTTTGATAGACATAAATTTGAACCTCAATGTAATAATAGTTAGGTTTATGTGTGACGATTTAATATTTAGGTTTGTGTTTAGGTAAGGTTAGGTTAGGTTAGGTTAGGTTAGGTTAGGTTAGGTTAGGTTAGGTAAGGTTAGGTTAGGTTAGCCTAACCTAACCTAACCTAACCTATCCTTTTCCATCTTATAGAAATTTTTCCTGACGTATAGAAATTTTCCTGGCTTATATAAATTTTCCTGGCTTATATAAATTTTCCTGACGTATAGAAATTTCCTGGCGTATGGAAATTTTCCGGACTTAGAAAAATTTTCACAACCTAACCTAACCTAACCTAACCTAACCTAACCTAACCTAACCTAACCTATCCTTTTCCACCTTATAGAAATTTTTCCTGACGTATAGAAATTTTCCTGGCTTATATAAATTTTCCTGACGTATAGAAATTTTCCTGGCGTATGGAAATTTTCCGGACTTAGAAAAATTTTCCTAACCTAACCTAACCTAACCTAACTTAACCTAACCTAACCTAACCTATCCTTTTCCATCTTATAGAAATTTTTCCTGACGTATAGAAATTTTCCTGGCTTATATAAATTTTCCTGGCTTATATAAATTTTCCTGACGTATAGAAATTTCCTGGCGTATGGAAATTTTCCGGACTTAGAAAAATAT
>NC_143094.1:1975000-1982500 GCF_061535455.1 Colias philodice | reverse complement strand
AACGGATGCAGTCACATTCACGCGTCCCACGACACTTGTTCGTACTATACACAAACACACACGAGGCGCGTATGCGAGTAGTGCGAGAGTGCGCAGTGCGTCGTTACGTTAATGATCCTTCCGCAGGTTCCCCTACGGAAACCTTGTTACGACTTTTACTTCCTCTAAATGATCAAGTTTGGTCAACTTCCCAGCAACGCCGACGGCCGTGAAGCCACCGCGTGTCGGTCCGAAGACCTCACTAAATCATTCAATCGGTAGTAGCGACGGGCGGTGTGTACAAAGGGCAGGGACGTAATCAACGCGAGCTTATGACTCGCGCTTACTAGGAATTCCTCGTTTATGGGGGATAATTGCAAACCCCAATCCCCAGCACGAAGGAGTTTCAACGGGTTGCCCGGGCCTCTAGGCCAGGGAGAACATGTTGATTCCTTCAGTGTAGCGCGCGTGCGGCCCAGGACATCTAAGGGCATCACAGACCTGTTATTGCTCAATCTCGTGCGGCTCAAAGCCGCCGGTCCCTCTAAGAAGAATTTTAATACGCCGCCAGTGAGTTGCGCGACCCGAGAGCCGCGCACACCTAAATGACGACGCCTATTTAGCAGGCTAGAGTCTCGTTCGTTACCGGAATTAACCAGACAAATCGCTCCACCAACTAAGAACGGCCATGCACCACCACCCACCGAATCAAGAAAGAGCTATTAATCTGTCAATCCTTCCGGTGTCCGGGCCTGGTGAGATTTCCCGTGTTGAGTCAAATTAAGCCGCAGGCTCCACTCCTGGTGGTGCCCTTCCGTCAATTCCTTTAAGTTTCAGCTTTGCAACCATACTCCCCCCGGAGTCCAAAATCTTTGGTTTCCCGGAAGCTGCCCGCCGAGCCATTGTAGTAACGTCGGCGGATCGCTAGATGACATATTTACGGTTAGAACTAGGGCGGTATCTAATCGCCTTCGAACCTCTAACTTTCGTTCTTGATTGATGAAAACACCTTTGGCAAATGCTTTCGCTGATGTTCGTCTTGCGACGATCCAAGAATTTCACCTCTAACGTCGCAATACGAATGCCCCCAGTTATCCCTATTAATCATTACCTCGGAGTTCTGAAAACCAACAAAATAGAACCGAGATCATATTCTATTATTCCATGCACGAAATATTCAAGCGGCATTTTGAGCCCGCTTTGAGCACTCTAATTTGTTCAAAGTAAAATTGTCGGCCCACCTCGACACTCACTGAAGAGCACCGCGATAGGATTTTGATATTGAACCGGCTTTTAACGACCGGCTCACCGACGATATGCTCCGCAAACGTGTCAGTATCACCGCGGATGCGGTGCACCGACAGCGCGGCGCACAAATGCAACTACGAGCTTTTTAACCGCAACAATTTTAGTATACGCTATTGGAGCTGGAATTACCGCGGCTGCTGGCACCAGACTTGCCCTCCAATTGTTCCTCGTTAAAATATTTAAAGTGTACTCATTCCGATTACGAGGCCTCGTAAGAGTCCCGTATCGTTATTTTTCGTCACTACCTCCCCGTGCCGGGAGTGGGTAATTTGCGCGCCTGCTGCCTTCCTTGGATGTGGTAGCCGTTTCTCAGGCTCCCTCTCCGGAATCGAACCCTGATTCCCCGTTACCCGTGACAACCATGGTAGTCGCAGAAACTACCATCGAAAGTTGATAAGGCAGACATTTGAAAGATGCGTCGCCGGTACTGGACCATGCGATCGGCAAAAGTTATCCAGATTCATCAAAATTAACGACTTCAGACGCCAGGCCCTCCGTCGATTGGTTTTGATCTAATAAAAGCACTCATTCCATCACTGGTCAGAGTTCTGATTGCATGTATTAGCTCTAGAATTACCACAGTTATCCAAGTAACTGAGTAAGATCTAAGGAACCAAAACTGATATATTGAGCCATTCGCGGTATCGCCTTAATACGGCTTGCACTGAGACATGCATGGCTTAATCTTTGAGACAAGCATATAACTACTGGCAGGATCAACCAGGGAGCTAACTAAAGCTTCCGCTAGAGCCTCAAACGTAACACGACGATGCCGCCGCGACGTTTGCTTCTCTATATACATAATATGCGCGCGGCGTGTTTAAATAGCATGATATGCAACGGCGGCGACCGTCACACGCACACTATTCACACACGCGCGCGCGCGCAAGCGTGGATAAATCTGAACACAGTCCAGTTTAATCGTTGAAAGTATCATCTTAACGAGACACCCCTTAACAATTCCCATTCGCATCAAGCGAAGGAAAAATTTTAATATCGGTCAACTTTTATGACGCAAACGATCAATCTACGCACGGAGAGTGGAAGGATCGAAAATTGCGACCAAGTTTTGGAATATACGTGTTTCACACACACACACGTATAAACATCTGATAAAAGCCCATTGGTACATCACAAACGTGTGCGATGTGAGCATTAAAAATTTTCATACTGCCGTTCAATAGTCGTAGTATATTTTTCACGGTCTGCGCTCCGAGAGTGTATCAAGATGCGTAATATTTATTACACTACACATATAAAATACAATCTACGAAACTGACAATCTATCAAACCGTCGGCAGACGCAATGTTACTACAGCTACTACTACTACACTATCTACTAACCATAAAATACTAAAGATTAAAAACTGTATCGCGCCGTTTGCACAACGCTTTTACAATATCATCTTTGGTCTTTTATTATTTTATAGATCTAACACACTACTCTACAACTCTGTCAGACTCACCACCAAACACCAACCCCACATCAACGCCACACCGACACGCGAACTGCGGCAACGAGGAGAGCGCAGAGCACACGGGCGACGCGGTACAACAGCGACGAAATAATGATACATACACATACGTACACAATCTCTCGCTGCGCACGCGCATCGCCCCCCGTCTTCGCTAGCCTCGCGCACCGATTGTCTCGCATCCCGTCAAAGAAGTTTCTGCTTGTTTAATTTTTCACGTATCACGCACGGCATATGTACATACATACATACATACATACATACATACATACATACATACGCCGCGAGCGACTGACGCGCCTCGTGTTTTCAAGGTCAAGTCAAAAAACTTTGCACGCGTGCAGTTACGGCGTGCAGTCGTCAAAAATAATTCATGATTATAAATTTCGTGGTCCATATTAAATAAATTATAAACAACAACAACAACTTGCGTAAATATCATAACATATTTTTTGGTATAAATTTCATGTATAAAATGTATGTAGCCGTTTTCCTAACAAAAATGTTATTAATATATTAATTAATATTTTATTCAATAAATAGGTTAAAATGAGTGTAACATTCATTAAGAAGAAAATAATCAAATACCATGATCTGGTTCATGACAATACGGAGAGAGATTCGATTCCGAAGCGTGGATATTATTCGGAATTGGTTTCGAACATGATGAAAGAGGATCCTTCTAAAGAAGTGTATGCAAAAAAACGCGTGAAGCTTATGTTACAGGTACTTTTATATTTATATTAATTACTAGCGGTACATAATATTTACGAGCCTATTCAATCTTTCAATTATTATTTCGGTGTTAGATAGCCCATTTATCGAGGAATTATTATTATTACGAAGCGCAGCTAGTTAAGTGATATGTGACAGAATACAGTAGATTCACATGCACTCCAATTATATCATTCATCATTAAAATTGATTTACAGGCAAAAACAGATAAACTAGCGCCAATGTTGGTTTCACTGCCGAAGCCGCAGAAGCCCAAACTGCTTAGCTGCACCACCACCACAGGAAGATGGACTACATATAGAGAAGATGAGAGCATTGTAATATGTTGTATTTATTTATATTATTACTGTTCTTTAGTTGTTAGTGTGCTTTGTTTACCGTTTTTACCTTTTATTTATTCCGTCTTTGCATAGTAAATAACCTTTTACCTTTAAAGTTTGATCGTAATCGAGCAAAAAACTAAGTATTTCTTATATTTAACTTTTATAAAAGGTAGTTCAATCTTTAACGTAAAATTAATTTTCATTATTTTAAGACGGCCGTATTTAATAATCCTGTAATAATTAATAAAAATAGTAGGATCCAACTTCTAAAGCTCGCCGCAATTAAAAGGAAAAACTTTTAACTTAATTATAATATGAAGGAGTTGTATCAATTATTATTATTAGTCTCGATAGAGCGGTAACTCTCGTTCGTATCTAACATTAAATATTACCTTACATTAAATAGAAATAGAAATAGAAAAATTCTTTATTGAAAAAGTTTTAAAATAATAGTTTAAATATGGGTACTTAAATTAAAGTTAAAATTTGGGTAAATTAAAGCCTGTGTTAGTTCAAAACTGTGTTACAGGCTTTAGAATCCCCTCACAATTTTAGTAGATTGGTTGCCTTTTTCAACTTAAGTAATTTTACAATTTCAACAAAAAAGATTGCATGCATGTGTGTGTGTGTGTGTGTGTGTTTATTACGTGTGTATAATTAAATAATAAAAATAAATTAATAGTTTCTATTAAATATATGAACGTAATAAATTCTCTTACCTACTTATTTAACATTGCTTATTTTAAAGATAAATAAACAGATTTATTTATTAAAATTACTCATGACGTTATTAGAATGAAAATGTTTTTTCCCCAGCAATTCCCGTTCTAGACGTTTGTACCAAAGTTGCAGTTTCTAAGCATAGTGCTTCCGAAGGAGTTACCAAGGCTGGTCAAAATTGAACGGCTTAGGAGAAAATTCCTTGCTGCTAATATAAAGGTAATGGTAATGATTACATGTTCACAATTTGTGTCGTCTATTAACTAAAATATTTTATCACAATTATTCATAGAAATCAAAATATTTGTTATGATAGAATGTAGAGCCTAGAGGATTATTATAAACTAGCTGTTCCCCGCGATTTCACCCGCATTGCTCTGCTCCTGTTGGTCTTAGCGTGATGATATATAGCCTACTAGCTTTCCGCCCGCGGCTTCGCCCGCGTTTTCAAAGAAAAACCCGTTCCCGTAGGATTTCCGGGATAAAACCTATCCTATGTCCTTTCTCGGGTATCAGAATATCTCTATACCAAATTTCATGCAAATTGGTTCAGTAGTTAAGGCGTGATTGAGTAACAGACAGACAGACAGAGTTACTTTCGCATTTATAATATTAGTATGGATATAGCCTTCCTCGATAAATGGGCTATCTAACACCGAAAGAATTTTTCAAATTGGACCAGTAGTTCCCGAGATTAGCGCGTTCAAACAAACAAACAAACTGATACACAAAAAGCTATAAGAAGCTGAATCAACACAACGACAACAACAAAAGAGGGCGTTAATTTTTGATAGACATAAATTTGAACCTCAATGTAATAATAGTTAGGTTTATGTGTGACGATTTAATATTTAGGTTTGTGTTTAGGTAAGGTTAGGTTAGGTTAGGTTAGGTTAGGTTAGGTTAGGTTAGGTTAGGTAAGGTTAGGTTAGGTTAGCCTAACCTAACCTAACCTAACCTATCCTTTTCCATCTTATAGAAATTTTTCCTGACGTATAGAAATTTTCCTGGCTTATATAAATTTTCCTGGCTTATATAAATTTTCCTGACGTATAGAAATTTCCTGGCGTATGGAAATTTTCCGGACTTAGAAAAATTTTCACAACCTAACCTAACCTAACCTAACCTAACCTAACCTAACCTAACCTAACCTATCCTTTTCCACCTTATAGAAATTTTTCCTGACGTATAGAAATTTTCCTGGCTTATATAAATTTTCCTGACGTATAGAAATTTTCCTGGCGTATGGAAATTTTCCGGACTTAGAAAAATTTTCCTAACCTAACCTAACCTAACCTAACTTAACCTAACCTAACCTATCCTTTTCCATCTTATAGAAATTTTTCCTGACGTATAGAAATTTTCCTGGCTTATATAAATTTTCCTGGCTTATATAAATTTTCCTGACGTATAGAAATTTCCTGGCGTATGGAAATTTTCCGGACTTAGAAAAATATTCCTAACCTAACCTAACCTAACCTAACCTAACCTAACCTATCCTTTTCCACCTTATAGAAATTTTTCCTGACGTATAGAAATTTTCCTGGCTTATATAAATTTTCCTGACGTATAGAAATTTTCCTGGCGTATGGAAATTTTCCGGACTTAGAAAAATTTTCCTAACCTAACCTAACCTAACCTAACTTAACCTAACCTAACCTATCCTTTTCCATCTTATAGAAATTTTTCCTGACGTATAGAAATTTTCCTGGCTTATAGAAATTTTCCTGGCTTATATAAATTTTCCTGGCTTATATAAATTTTCCTGACGTATAGAAATTTCCTGGCGTATGGAAATTTTCCGGACTTAGAAAAATATTCCTAACCTAACCTAACCTAACCTAACCTATCCTTTTCCACCTTATAGAAATTTTTCCTGACGTATAGAAATTTTCCTGGCGTATGGAAATTTTCCGGACTTAGAAAAATTTTCCTAACCTAACCTAACCTATCCTTTTCCACCTTATAGAAATTTTTCCTGACGTATAGCAATTTTCCTGGCGTATGGAAATTTTCCGGACTTAGAAAAATTTTCCTAACCTTACCTAACCCAACCTAACCTAACCTAACCTAACCTATCCTTTTCCACCTTATAGAAATTTTTCCTGACGTATAGAAATTTTCCTGGCTTATATAAATTTTCATGACGTATAGAAATTTTCCTGGCGTATGGAAATTTTCCGGACTGAGAAAATAAACTTATAGAAATTTTTGCTGACGTATAGAAATTTTCCTGGCGTATGGAAATTTTCCGGACTTAGAAAAATTTTCCTAACCTAACCTAACCTAACCTAACCTATCGGCGGAAAATGCGGAAAATGCGTGGAAATGTCCGGAAAAGGCGGGAAAATGCCTGGAAAATCCCTGGAATATGCCTGGGTAATGCCTGGAAAATATCCGGAAAATGCGTGAAAATGTCCGAAAAAAGCGTGGGAAAATGCCCGGAAAACGAAAAATAGGTCGTCTTAACCTGTAACCCTGTATATATGGGTAAAAGTGGGAATGAATATAAAAGAATGTTGTCTGTTATACCCGAGTGATATATCAAATGAAAATAGACGACCTGTCAGAAACAAATAGTCAAATTTTATCAAAATCGGTTCATCCATTTATTTGATATAGGGGTAAAAGTAGGAATAAATAATTGGTTAAGGATTAATGCTGTATTGGCTAAAATCGCATCGAAAATAAACCATTATTTGTCGTAAAAAGTAAATGTGTGTGACGATTTAATATTATGTAGTTAGGTTTGTGCTTATACCCGGCGCGGCCTAAGATGATCCCTATGACAGTTCGTCTTAGTGATTGCTCGTATGATGGATCGTGTCGATACTTTACTATTTTATAGGCTAAGGCGTGGTTTGCATTCAGCCACGTCGGTAAACATGTTTTACAAATATTATAAAATGAATTTTTAACGTCTATTATGTAAACGAAACGGTAAGTAAAACGAAAGTTTT
>NC_143094.1:1957500-1970000 GCF_061535455.1 Colias philodice | reverse complement strand
AGATTCGCTCCGTCGCTACGGGCCTGGCACCCTCTACGGGAAAACGGCCCCGTTCAAGACGAACTTGGACAGGTGCGAAACCTACGAGAAAGCGGAACCTCCCAAACACCACATCTCCCGCGACCGTTACGACCGCGGGATTCAGTGCTGGGCTATTCCCTGTTCGCTCGCCGCTACTAAGGGAATCCTGGTTAGTTTCTTTTCCTCCGCTTACTAATATGCTTAAATTCGGCGGGTGATCCTCCCTGATCTGAGGCCAACGATAAAAAGTGGGAGGCAGACGCGATATCCGTCAGCGCTACTACGACGCTACACGGACGTCGAGTCCGCCTACGCTTCACTTTCATATTTTATCATAATACACATCATATTATTATGACAAAAATAATATATTATACACAATAACACGCACTACGAGCGCTTTGAATGCGGCTCGGCTTACATGCGAAACAGTTCACGACACATTCTACACGAGACATATCATACGAGCGTCGCGCGAGAAGCGTCCACAACGGTTTCACACCGAGTCGCGCACACGTAGAACATGATACAGGTAAAATTTTCAAACGGATAGCGTGCACACAATGCGCTCGCTAAACCGTCACATGCTCACACACGCGTGAAAACACGCGTGTGAACAGTGTGGATTGTTGTTTTTATACAGCCGGCCCTCAGACAGGAGTGGTCCTGGATATTTCTCCACGGACCGCAATGTGCGTTCGAAATGTCGATGTTCAAATGTGTCCTGCAGTTCACACTATGACGCGCAGTTAACTGCGTTCTTCATCGACCCGCGAGCCAAGTGATCCACCGTTCAGGGTAATAGTTTATTATAATGTTTTCGTTTCATAATCAAAGTGTTGTGCGCGTTCTTTTATGTAACGTTTGCGTGTGTGTACATAGGTTAAAATATGTACCGCGCGCTTTCGCGAATCACTCGAACACGTCATACACTGACATGTTAGAGGTATTCGTTTTTTTTTTTTTAACGGATGCAGTCACATTCACGCGTCCCACGACACTTGTTCGTACTATACACAAACACACACGAGGCGCGTATGCGAGTAGTGCGAGAGTGCGCAGTGCGTCGTTACGTTAATGATCCTTCCGCAGGTTCCCCTACGGAAACCTTGTTACGACTTTTACTTCCTCTAAATGATCAAGTTTGGTCAACTTCCCAGCAACGCCGACGGCCGTGAAGCCACCGCGTGTCGGTCCGAAGACCTCACTAAATCATTCAATCGGTAGTAGCGACGGGCGGTGTGTACAAAGGGCAGGGACGTAATCAACGCGAGCTTATGACTCGCGCTTACTAGGAATTCCTCGTTTATGGGGGATAATTGCAAACCCCAATCCCCAGCACGAAGGAGTTTCAACGGGTTGCCCGGGCCTCTAGGCCAGGGAGAACATGTTGATTCCTTCAGTGTAGCGCGCGTGCGGCCCAGGACATCTAAGGGCATCACAGACCTGTTATTGCTCAATCTCGTGCGGCTCAAAGCCGCCGGTCCCTCTAAGAAGAATTTTAATACGCCGCCAGTGAGTTGCGCGACCCGAGAGCCGCGCACACCTAAATGACGACGCCTATTTAGCAGGCTAGAGTCTCGTTCGTTACCGGAATTAACCAGACAAATCGCTCCACCAACTAAGAACGGCCATGCACCACCACCCACCGAATCAAGAAAGAGCTATTAATCTGTCAATCCTTCCGGTGTCCGGGCCTGGTGAGATTTCCCGTGTTGAGTCAAATTAAGCCGCAGGCTCCACTCCTGGTGGTGCCCTTCCGTCAATTCCTTTAAGTTTCAGCTTTGCAACCATACTCCCCCCGGAGTCCAAAATCTTTGGTTTCCCGGAAGCTGCCCGCCGAGCCATTGTAGTAACGTCGGCGGATCGCTAGATGACATATTTACGGTTAGAACTAGGGCGGTATCTAATCGCCTTCGAACCTCTAACTTTCGTTCTTGATTGATGAAAACACCTTTGGCAAATGCTTTCGCTGATGTTCGTCTTGCGACGATCCAAGAATTTCACCTCTAACGTCGCAATACGAATGCCCCCAGTTATCCCTATTAATCATTACCTCGGAGTTCTGAAAACCAACAAAATAGAACCGAGATCATATTCTATTATTCCATGCACGAAATATTCAAGCGGCATTTTGAGCCCGCTTTGAGCACTCTAATTTGTTCAAAGTAAAATTGTCGGCCCACCTCGACACTCACTGAAGAGCACCGCGATAGGATTTTGATATTGAACCGGCTTTTAACGACCGGCTCACCGACGATATGCTCCGCAAACGTGTCAGTATCACCGCGGATGCGGTGCACCGACAGCGCGGCGCACAAATGCAACTACGAGCTTTTTAACCGCAACAATTTTAGTATACGCTATTGGAGCTGGAATTACCGCGGCTGCTGGCACCAGACTTGCCCTCCAATTGTTCCTCGTTAAAATATTTAAAGTGTACTCATTCCGATTACGAGGCCTCGTAAGAGTCCCGTATCGTTATTTTTCGTCACTACCTCCCCGTGCCGGGAGTGGGTAATTTGCGCGCCTGCTGCCTTCCTTGGATGTGGTAGCCGTTTCTCAGGCTCCCTCTCCGGAATCGAACCCTGATTCCCCGTTACCCGTGACAACCATGGTAGTCGCAGAAACTACCATCGAAAGTTGATAAGGCAGACATTTGAAAGATGCGTCGCCGGTACTGGACCATGCGATCGGCAAAAGTTATCCAGATTCATCAAAATTAACGACTTCAGACGCCAGGCCCTCCGTCGATTGGTTTTGATCTAATAAAAGCACTCATTCCATCACTGGTCAGAGTTCTGATTGCATGTATTAGCTCTAGAATTACCACAGTTATCCAAGTAACTGAGTAAGATCTAAGGAACCAAAACTGATATATTGAGCCATTCGCGGTATCGCCTTAATACGGCTTGCACTGAGACATGCATGGCTTAATCTTTGAGACAAGCATATAACTACTGGCAGGATCAACCAGGGAGCTAACTAAAGCTTCCGCTAGAGCCTCAAACGTAACACGACGATGCCGCCGCGACGTTTGCTTCTCTATATACATAATATGCGCGCGGCGTGTTTAAATAGCATGATATGCAACGGCGGCGACCGTCACACGCACACTATTCACACACGCGCGCGCGCGCAAGCGTGGATAAATCTGAACACAGTCCAGTTTAATCGTTGAAAGTATCATCTTAACGAGACACCCCTTAACAATTCCCATTCGCATCAAGCGAAGGAAAAATTTTAATATCGGTCAACTTTTATGACGCAAACGATCAATCTACGCACGGAGAGTGGAAGGATCGAAAATTGCGACCAAGTTTTGGAATATACGTGTTTCACACACACACACGTATAAACATCTGATAAAAGCCCATTGGTACATCACAAACGTGTGCGATGTGAGCATTAAAAATTTTCATACTGCCGTTCAATAGTCGTAGTATATTTTTCACGGTCTGCGCTCCGAGAGTGTATCAAGATGCGTAATATTTATTACACTACACATATAAAATACAATCTACGAAACTGACAATCTATCAAACCGTCGGCAGACGCAATGTTACTACAGCTACTACTACTACACTATCTACTAACCATAAAATACTAAAGATTAAAAACTGTATCGCGCCGTTTGCACAACGCTTTTACAATATCATCTTTGGTCTTTTATTATTTTATAGATCTAACACACTACTCTACAACTCTGTCAGACTCACCACCAAACACCAACCCCACATCAACGCCACACCGACACGCGAACTGCGGCAACGAGGAGAGCGCAGAGCACACGGGCGACGCGGTACAACAGCGACGAAATAATGATACATACACATACGTACACAATCTCTCGCTGCGCACGCGCATCGCCCCCCGTCTTCGCTAGCCTCGCGCACCGATTGTCTCGCATCCCGTCAAAGAAGTTTCTGCTTGTTTAATTTTTCACGTATCACGCACGGCATATGTACATACATACATACATACATACATACATACATACATACATACGCCGCGAGCGACTGACGCGCCTCGTGTTTTCAAGGTCAAGTCAAAAAACTTTGCACGCGTGCAGTTACGGCGTGCAGTCGTCAAAAATAATTCATGATTATAAATTTCGTGGTCCATATTAAATAAATTATAAACAACAACAACAACTTGCGTAAATATCATAACATATTTTTTGGTATAAATTTCATGTATAAAATGTATGTAGCCGTTTTCCTAACAAAAATGTTATTAATATATTAATTAATATTTTATTCAATAAATAGGTTAAAATGAGTGTAACATTCATTAAGAAGAAAATAATCAAATACCATGATCTGGTTCATGACAATACGGAGAGAGATTCGATTCCGAAGCGTGGATATTATTCGGAATTGGTTTCGAACATGATGAAAGAGGATCCTTCTAAAGAAGTGTATGCAAAAAAACGCGTGAAGCTTATGTTACAGGTACTTTTATATTTATATTAATTACTAACGGTACATAATATTTACGAGCCTATTCAATCTTTCAATTATTATTTCGGTGTTAGATAGCCCATTTATCGAGGAATTATTATTATTACGAAGCGCAGCTAGTTAAGTGATATGTGACAGAATACAGTAGATTCACATGCACTCCAATTATATCATTCATCATTAAAATTGATTTACAGGCAAAAACAGATAAACTAGCGCCAATGTTGGTTTCACTGCCGAAGCCGCAGAAGCCCAAACTGCTTAGCTGCACCACCACCACAGGAAGATGGACTACATATAGAGAAGATGAGAGCATTGTAATATGTTGTATTTATTTATATTATTACTGTTCTTTAGTTGTTAGTGTGCTTTGTTTACCGTTTTTACCTTTTATTTATTCCGTCTTTGCATAGTAAATAACCTTTTACCTTTAAAGTTTGATAGATTGTTATGTATGTGCATTGATTTGTCATCTTACGTGACATTAAAGTCAGTTCGTTAACAGCCGTCTAGCGTTTCATTCGTGTCCTTCCGCATATCTATCAGTGGCGACGAGATACCCGCGATATAAAAAAATAAAATAAAAATGTCGTTTTCGAATATGAGCATTTTATCCAATTTCGATCACAGTCTGCAAACGTGGAAGACTTTCAAAAGCAGGATAGCTCAATGGTTCATCGCGAACGACATAGATGCGGTGAAAGACCCCTTGGGAGTGAAAAGACGAGCGTTCTTACTCAGTGCATTGTCAGATAGTACCTACAAGTTGGCATCTGACCTTGCGTTGCCGAAAGAATTGCAAGAGGTGCCATATGAAGACATTCTACGCCTTTTAGATGCACATTTTACGCCGAAACAAGTTGGTTTTGGTGAACGGCATAAATTCTATTCGGCAGAACAGCTACCTACGGAATCGACGCAACAATGGGCGGCGAGACTTCGCGGCCTCACAGCGTACTGTAATTTCAGTAATGTAGAAGAGGTGTTGCGCGATCGATTTATAATGGGAATGTTGCCGGGACCCGAGAAAGAGAAGCTGTACGTGCAGGACCTGGCAGAGCTGACATTAGCCAGAGCGGTGGAGCTGGTCGAGAATCTACGCAGCGCGCGCGCGGCCGCCATTGCGGCTTCGCCAAATACATCCGACGCTTTGTTTAAAATCGCGAATAAAGTGCCACATAACAAGAACAATAGTGAGAATAAAGAAAAGTGTTCAGTGTGCGGCTATAAAAATCATAAGTCGTCAGAGTGTCGTTTCGCGAGTTTTAGTTGTAAGAGATGTCATAAAAAGGGTCACTTGCGTCGAATGTGCAAAGCAGTCAAATGTGTAAATACGGATGCGACCGGTGAGAGCGATGACGATGGTGAGTTATATCTTATTCGATCAATTAAAGGGGAGCCGTTAGTGGAAACAGTATGTGTAAACGGGGTAAAAATTCCCTTTGAAGTGGATAGTGGTTCGGCCGTTACTGTCATATCTAATAGAACATATTCAATGTATTTTCCGAATGTACCATTATCGAACACTAATAAAAAACTCGTCAGTTACACGGGGGAGGTCATTGCATGCATAGGCTGTGCACCTATGACGGTCGAATGGAAGGGACGTACGAATAAACTACAAGTGTATGTTGTTCGTCACGGCGGACCGCCCCTCCTCGGTCGAGATTTTATAGCGAAATTCGAGTTACAACTATCACCGGTATTTAATTGTAAAGTTGCAAGTGATATACATTCATTACATTTACGTTATCCAGATATATTTTCTAATAAATTAGGCGAATTTAATAGGCATAAAGTTTCATTACATTTGAAACTAGACGCAAAACCCTTATATTTCAAAGCACGTCCCATGCCGTTCGCGTTGCGCGATAAAGTAGACCAGGAAATAAACAGGCTTCTAGATTTAGGAATACTCAAACCCGTATCACACTCAGAGTACGCGTCGCCGATCGTTCCTGTGTTAAAACGCGACGGATCGGTTCGATTGTGTGTTGATTACTCAGTTAGTCTAAATAAACAATTAGTTGTTGACAAATATCCATTACCGACTATAAAAGAATTATTCTCGAAGCTTCACGGAGGTCAACAGTTTTCCAAATTAGACTTATCGATGGCTTATAACCAATTCATTCTAGATGATCAGTCACAAAAGTACACTTGCATCAATACCCATCGCGGCCTTTTTGTATTTACAAGGCTAGTTTTCGGGTTAGCGAGCGCGCCTGCTATTTTTCAACGCGCAATGGACGAGTTACTTTCTGGTATCGACGGCGTACTGTGTTTATTAGATGATGTCTGTATCACGGGCCGCAACCGTGCTGAACATCTCGAAAGGCTACACACGGTATTACAACGCTTACAAGCAGCCGGGCTCGTTTTACAGCGGGAGAAATGTGAATATTTTAAGGATGAGATTAACTACTTAGGATATATTATTAATAAGGATGGATTGAAAAAAAATCCGGATAAAGTTAAAGCTATATTGGAAGCCCCCATTCCAGCTAATTTAAATCAGTTACAATCATTTTTGGGGTTAATTAATTATTATAGATGTTTTATACCGGATGCTTCGACTATATTATGTCCCCTATATGAATTATTAAAAAAAGGTATTAAGTGGCATTGGTCAGACCTAGAAAATAAAGCGTTTATCCAAATAAAGGAAATATTAGCTTCCGATCAAGTGTTAGCACACTACAACGCAGAAGCAAAAATTATTTTAACGGTGGACGCATCACCAAGTGGTTTAGGGGCAATTTTATCCCAAATAGCGGGTGATGGGCAAGAAAGACCAGTTGCTTTTGCGTCTCGTACCTTAAATAGCGCAGAAAAGCATTACTCGCAAATACAAAAAGAAGCTACCGCTATTATTTTTGGTGTGCGGCGATTTCATCAATACTTGTACGGTCGTACTTCACCGTTTATTTTACGAACTGATCATAAGCCTCTTCTATCAATATTCGGTCCATATAAGGGCATTCCGGAAGTATCGGCAAATAGGTTACAACGATATGCGTTATTTTTAAGTAGCTACAATTACGAGATTGAATATGTAAAGAGTAAAGATAATACAGCTGATTATCTATCGCGGGCGAGCCTACCGCTCGCGCCAGCGGACGGGGGGAAAGCGCGCGGGGAGGCAGACACCTGCGACCGCGCAGCGTATATTCGATTTGTTTTTGAGGGCGCGTTACCGATCACTATGTGCGAGTTGCGAGAAGCAACTATTAAAGATCCGATACTGAATCGAGTTATTACTTATGTATTAAACGGCTGGCCTAGAAAGGTAAGCGATGTTTTAATTCAACCATATTTTGCGTGTAGGTTGCAGTTATCATATGAAAATGAGTGTCTTATGCGCGGGCACAAGATAGTTATACCTAGTTCCTTGCGTAATCAGGTTTTAAAGGAATTGCATACGTCCCATTTGGGTATAGTTAAAACTAAGGCGGAAGCCCGGGCGAGATTTTGGTTTCCTGGCATAGACGAAACGCTTGAAAAAATGATAAGTACGTGTGATGTTTGTAATCAATTAAGGTCATCACCACCAAAGGCGCCTATTGTTCCGTGGCCCGCCGCACCGCACCCATTCTATAGAATACATCTGGATTTCCTTGGGCCTCTAAATGGTCGAATGTACTTGGTCATAGTGGATGCTTATAGTAAATGGGTCGAAGTTTATGATATGAGTAGTTGTAACTCGAGCGCCGTAACGGATAAAATGTATGAATTTATATCTCGTTTTGGGCTACCTAATACGATAGTGTCTGATAATGGTACAGCGTTCACGTCAACAGAATTTAGATATTTTTGTCAGTTAAACGGTATCAATCAGTTAACGTCACCGTCTTACCACCCGGCTAGTAACGGCCAAGCCGAAATATACGTTAAAATTGTAAAAAAAGGCATTAAATCTAGTATTTTGAGTAATAAAAACATGAAAGATAGTAGATTAAATTTACTCAAATATTTATTCGATTACCGTAACTCTGTGCATTCGATAACAAATGTTTCTCCGGCTGAGTTAGTGTTTGGGCGCAAGCTGAGGTGCCGTTTTGATATAATGAATCATACTCGTTTTCCGCTTTCATCGACCGCATCCGCTAATAGTAATGTAACATATTTTAATCAGTGTTCACAAACTAAAAATGTACATAAAAGAGATGTAGTATTTATGCCTGGACAATACGTTTTATATAAAAAACATTTTAATAAGAAAGACTATAAATGGTATAAAGGTACTATTATAAGGAAAATGGGGAAAATGTTATACTGTATTAAAGATTTTGTAACAAATTCGATAGTTAAAAAACACAAGAATCAAATAATTCTATACAAAGGCGATATTTTAGATAAGCAACCTTGGGACTTAGAAAATTCTAACGTATCGGGCACATTATCATCGCATTCTCCGACGCCTTCAACGTCCGCGACACGAGAAGCGTCCGTGCCGAGAGCAGAGGCGGATGAGAGAGGGGACGACAGGGTGACAGATTCACCTGTAAACAGCGGCTCGCCCCAACCGGCCACTGACGGACAGCAGCGCTCGCCGCCGCGGCCGTCGTGGGTGACGACGACGCGAGGCGTGCGGCGCCCGCCCGAGACCGATGTGGAAGACGAGTGCTTCCACGACGCGGAAGCGAGCCAGCAGCAGCGCGATGAAGTCCAGCCGTACCAATCGGCCCCTAACGCGCGTGAGAAGCGCAACCGTCCCAAGGTTGACTTCAAAAAGTATTTTTAATTATGTTTCACTATGGGGGAGGGACTGTTATGTATGTGCATTGATTTGTCATCTTACGTGACATTAAAGTCAGTTCGTTAACAGCCGTCTAGCGTTTCATTCGTGTCCTTCCGCATATCTATCAGTAATCGAGCAAAAAACTAAGTATTTCTTATATTTAACTTTTATAAAAGGTAGTTCAATCTTTAACGTAAAATTAATTTTCATTATTTTAAGACGGCCGTATTTAATAATCCTGTAATAATTAATAAAAATAGTAGGATCCAACTTCTAAAGCTCGCCGCAATTAAAAGGAAAAACTTTTAACTTAATTATAATATGAAGGAGTTGTATCAATTATTATTATTAGTCTCGATAGAGCGGTAACTCTCGTTAATTTTAAATGGACTGGATTTGGTTAAATAACAAGTTTTTTTATATCAAGGCTTAATAAATAAAAACTTTAGAATATTCATTGTTATATTCTAAAAAAGTAGTGGCTAGATTTTAAGGATTTGTGTTTTATGCTGGTTCAGTAGATTTTCTTTATCTGGAGAAGGTTACGCACAAAACATAACTTACCGTAGCGTATTGAATTAGGGTTTATTACTTTAACAAAAAGTAAAACTTATATTGTATAAGAACGTTCACACAGTAATTGTGAAGTTTAGTACATAGATTATCTAACATTAAATATTACCTTACATTAAATAGAAATAGAAATAGAAAAATTCTTTATTGAAAAAGTTTTAAAATAATAAATATGGGTACTTAAATTAAAGTTAAAATTTGGGTAAATTAAAGCCTGTGTTAGTTCAAAACTGTGTTACAGGCTTTAGAATCCCCTCACAATTTTAGTAGATTGGTTGCCTTTTTCAACTTAAGTAATTTTACAATTTCAACAAAAAAGATTGCATGCATGTGTGTGTGTGTGTGTGTGTGTTTATTACGTGTGTATAATTAAATAATAAAAATAAATTAATAGTTTCTATTAAATATATGAACGTAATAAATTCTCTTACCTACTTATTTAACATTGCTTATTTTAAAGATAAATAAACAGATTTATTTATTAAAATTACTCATGACGTTATTAGAATGAAAATGTTTTTTCCCCAGCAATTCCCGTTCTAGACGTTTGTACCAAAGTTGCAGTTTCTAAGCATAGTGCTTCCGAAGGAGTTACCAAGGCTGGTCAAAATTGAACGGCTTAGGAGAAAATTCCTTGCTGCTAATATAAAGGTAATGGTAATGATTACATGTTCACAATTTGTGTCGTCTATTAACTAAAATATTTTATCACAATTATTCATAGAAATCAAAATATTTGTTATGATAGAATGTAGAGCCTAGAGGATTATTATAAACTAGCTGTTCCCCGCGATTTCACCCGCATTGCTCTGCTCCTGTTGGTCTTAGCGTGATGATATATAGCCTACTAGCTTTCCGCCCGCGGCTTCGCCCGCGTTTTCAAAGAAAAACCCGTTCCCGTAGGATTTCCGGGATAAAACCTATCCTATGTCCTTTCTCGGGTATCAGAATATCTCTATACCAAATTTCATGCAAATTGGTTCAGTAGTTAAGGCGTGATTGAGTAACAGACAGACAGACAGAGTTACTTTCGCATTTATAATATTAGTATGGATATAGCCTTCCTCGATAAATGGGCTATCTAACACCGAAAGAATTTTTCAAATTGGACCAGTAGTTCCCGAGATTAGCGCGTTCAAACAAACAAACAAACTGATACACAAAAAGCTATAAGAAGCTGAATCAACACAACGACAACAACAAAAGAGGGCGTTAATTTTTGATAGACATAAATTTGAACCTCAATGTAATAATAGTTAGGTTTATGTGTGACGATTTAATATTTAGGTTTGTGTTTAGGTAAGGTTAGGTTAGGTTAGGTTAGGTTAGGTTAGGTTAGGTTAGGTTAGGTAAGGTTAGGTTAGGTTAGCCTAACCTAACCTAACCTAACCTATCCTTTTCCATCTTATAGAAATTTTTCCTGACGTATAGAAATTTTCCTGGCTTATATAAATTTTCCTGGCTTATATAAATTTTCCTGACGTATAGAAATTTCCTGGCGTATGGAAATTTTCCGGACTTAGAAAAATTTTCACAACCTAACCTAACCTAACCTAACCTAACCTAACCTATCCTTTTCCACCTTATAGAAATTTTTCCTGACGTATAGAAATTTTCCTGGCTTATATAAATTTTCCTGACGTATAGAAATTTTCCTGGCGTATGGAAATTTTCCGGACTTAGAAAAATTTTCCTAACCTAACCTAACCTAACCTAACTTAACCTAACCTAACCTAACCTATCCTTTTCCATCTTATAGAAATTTTTCCTGACGTATAGAAATTTTCCTGGCTTATATAAATTTTCCTGGCTTATATAAATTTTCCTGACGTATAGAAATTTCCTGGCGTATGGAAATTTTCCGGACTTAGAAAAATATTCCTAACCTAACCTAACCTAACCTAACCTAACCTAACCTATCCTTTTCCACCTTATAGAAATTTTTCCTGACGTATAGAAATTTTCCTGGCTTATATAAATTTTCCTGACGTATAGAAATTTTCCTGGCGTATGGAAATTTTCCGGACTTAGAAAAATTTTCCTAACCTAACCTAACCTAACCTAACTTAACCTAACCTAACCTATCCTTTTCCATCTTATAGAAATTTTTCCTGACGTATAGAAATTTTCCTGGCTTATAGAAATTTTCCTGGCTTATATAAATTTTCCTGGCTTATATAAATTTTCCTGACGTATAGAAATTTCCTGGCGTATGGAAATTTTCCGGACTTAGAAAAATATTCCTAACCTAACCTAACCTAACCTAACCTATCCTTTTCCACCTTATAGAAATTTTTCCTGACGTATAGAAATTTTCCTGGCGTATGGAAATTTTCCGGACTTAGAAAAATTTTCCTAACCTAACCTAACCTATCCTTTTCCACCTTATAGAAATTTTTCCTGACGTATAGCAATTTTCCTGGCGTATGGAAATTTTCCGGACTTAGAAAAATTTTCCTAACCTTACCTAACCCAACCTAACCTAACCTAACCTAACCTATCCTTTTCCACCTTATAGAAATTTTTCCTGACGTATAGAAATTTTCCTGGCTTATATAAATTTTCATGACGTATAGAAATTTTCCTGGCGTATGGAAATTTTCCGGACTGAGAAAATAAACTTATAGAAATTTTTGCTGACGTATAGAAATTTTCCTGGCGTATGGAAATTTTCCGGACTTAGAAAAATTTTCCTAACCTAA
>NC_143094.1:1942500-1950000 GCF_061535455.1 Colias philodice | reverse complement strand
CCCCGGAGTCCAAAATCTTTGGTTTCCCGGAAGCTGCCCGCCGAGCCATTGTAGTAACGTCGGCGGATCGCTAGATGACATATTTACGGTTAGAACTAGGGCGGTATCTAATCGCCTTCGAACCTCTAACTTTCGTTCTTGATTGATGAAAACACCTTTGGCAAATGCTTTCGCTGATGTTCGTCTTGCGACGATCCAAGAATTTCACCTCTAACGTCGCAATACGAATGCCCCCAGTTATCCCTATTAATCATTACCTCGGAGTTCTGAAAACCAACAAAATAGAACCGAGATCATATTCTATTATTCCATGCACGAAATATTCAAGCGGCATTTTGAGCCCGCTTTGAGCACTCTAATTTGTTCAAAGTAAAATTGTCGGCCCACCTCGACACTCACTGAAGAGCACCGCGATAGGATTTTGATATTGAACCGGCTTTTAACGACCGGCTCACCGACGATATGCTCCGCAAACGTGTCAGTATCACCGCGGATGCGGTGCACCGACAGCGCGGCGCACAAATGCAACTACGAGCTTTTTAACCGCAACAATTTTAGTATACGCTATTGGAGCTGGAATTACCGCGGCTGCTGGCACCAGACTTGCCCTCCAATTGTTCCTCGTTAAAATATTTAAAGTGTACTCATTCCGATTACGAGGCCTCGTAAGAGTCCCGTATCGTTATTTTTCGTCACTACCTCCCCGTGCCGGGAGTGGGTAATTTGCGCGCCTGCTGCCTTCCTTGGATGTGGTAGCCGTTTCTCAGGCTCCCTCTCCGGAATCGAACCCTGATTCCCCGTTACCCGTGACAACCATGGTAGTCGCAGAAACTACCATCGAAAGTTGATAAGGCAGACATTTGAAAGATGCGTCGCCGGTACTGGACCATGCGATCGGCAAAAGTTATCCAGATTCATCAAAATTAACGACTTCAGACGCCAGGCCCTCCGTCGATTGGTTTTGATCTAATAAAAGCACTCATTCCATCACTGGTCAGAGTTCTGATTGCATGTATTAGCTCTAGAATTACCACAGTTATCCAAGTAACTGAGTAAGATCTAAGGAACCAAAACTGATATATTGAGCCATTCGCGGTATCGCCTTAATACGGCTTGCACTGAGACATGCATGGCTTAATCTTTGAGACAAGCATATAACTACTGGCAGGATCAACCAGGGAGCTAACTAAAGCTTCCGCTAGAGCCTCAAACGTAACACGACGATGCCGCCGCGACGTTTGCTTCTCTATATACATAATATGCGCGCGGCGTGTTTAAATAGCATGATATGCAACGGCGGCGACCGTCACACGCACACTATTCACACACGCGCGCGCGCGCAAGCGTGGATAAATCTGAACACAGTCCAGTTTAATCGTTGAAAGTATCATCTTAACGAGACACCCCTTAACAATTCCCATTCGCATCAAGCGAAGGAAAAATTTTAATATCGGTCAACTTTTATGACGCAAACGATCAATCTACGCACGGAGAGTGGAAGGATCGAAAATTGCGACCAAGTTTTGGAATATACGTGTTTCACACACACACACGTATAAACATCTGATAAAAGCCCATTGGTACATCACAAACGTGTGCGATGTGAGCATTAAAAATTTTCATACTGCCGTTCAATAGTCGTAGTATATTTTTCACGGTCTGCGCTCCGAGAGTGTATCAAGATGCGTAATATTTATTACACTACACATATAAAATACAATCTACGAAACTGACAATCTATCAAACCGTCGGCAGACGCAATGTTACTACAGCTACTACTACTACACTATCTACTAACCATAAAATACTAAAGATTAAAAACTGTATCGCGCCGTTTGCACAACGCTTTTACAATATCATCTTTGGTCTTTTATTATTTTATAGATCTAACACACTACTCTACAACTCTGTCAGACTCACCACCAAACACCAACCCCACATCAACGCCACACCGACACGCGAACTGCGGCAACGAGGAGAGCGCAGAGCACACGGGCGACGCGGTACAACAGCGACGAAATAATGATACATACACATACGTACACAATCTCTCGCTGCGCACGCGCATCGCCCCCCGTCTTCGCTAGCCTCGCGCACCGATTGTCTCGCATCCCGTCAAAGAAGTTTCTGCTTGTTTAATTTTTCACGTATCACGCACGGCATATGTACATACATACATACATACATACATACATACGCCGCGAGCGACTGACGCGCCTCGTGTTTTCAAGGTCAAGTCAAAAAACTTTGCACGCGTGCAGTTACGGCGTGCAGTCGTCAAAAATAATTCATGATTATAAATTTCGTGGTCCATATTAAATAAATTATAAACAACAACAACAACTTGCGTAAATATCATAACATATTTTTTGGTATAAATTTCATGTATAAAATGTATGTAGCCGTTTTCCTAACAAAAATGTTATTAATATATTAATTAATATTTTATTCAATAAATAGGTTAAAATGAGTGTAACATTCATTAAGAAGAAAATAATCAAATACCATGATCTGGTTCATGACAATACGGAGAGAGATTCGATTCCGAAGCGTGGATATTATTCGGAATTGGTTTCGAACATGATGAAAGAGGATCCTTCTAAAGAAGTGTATGCAAAAAAACGCGTGAAGCTTATGTTACAGGTACTTTTATATTTATATTAATTACTAGCGGTACATAATATTTACGAGCCTATTCAATCTTTCAATTATTATTTCGGTGTTAGATAGCCCATTTATCGAGGAATTATTATTATTACGAAGCGCAGCTAGTTAAGTGATATGTGACAGAATACAGTAGATTCACATGCACTCCAATTATATCATTCATCATTAAAATTGATTTACAGGCAAAAACAGATAAACTAGCGCCAATGTTGGTTTCACTGCCGAAGCCGCAGAAGCCCAAACTGCTTAGCTGCACCACCACCACAGGAAGATGGACTACATATAGAGAAGATGAGAGCATTGTAATATGTTGTATTTATTTATATTATTACTGTTCTTTAGTTGTTAGTGTGCTTTGTTTACCGTTTTTACCTTTTATTTATTCCGTCTTTGCATAGTAAATAACCTTTTACCTTTAAAGTTTGATCGTAATCGAGCAAAAAACTAAGTATTTCTTATATTTAACTTTTATAAAAGGTAGTTCAATCTTTAACGTAAAATTAATTTTCATTATTTTAAGACGGCCGTATTTAATAATCCTGTAATAATTAATAAAAATAGTAGGATCCAACTTCTAAAGCTCGCCGCAATTAAAAGGAAAAACTTTTAACTTAATTATAATATGAAGGAGTTGTATCAATTATTATTATTAGTCTCGATAGAGCGGTAACTCTCGTTAATTTTAAATGGACTGGATTTGGTTAAATAACAAGTTTTTTTATATCAAGGCTTAATAAATAAAAACTTTAGAATATTCATTGTTATATTCTAAAAAAGTAGTGGCTAGATTTTAAGGATTTGTGTTTTATGCTGGTTCAGTAGATTTTCTTTATCTGGAGAAGGTTACGCACAAAACATAACTTACCGTAGCGTATTGAATTAGGGTTTATTACTTTAACAAAAAGTAAAACTTATATTGTATAAGAACGTTCACACAGTAATTGTGAAGTTTAGTACATAGATTATCTAACATTAAATATTACCTTACATTAAATAGAAATAGAAATAGAAAAATTCTTTATTGAAAAAGTTTTAAAATAATAGTTTAAATATGGGTACTTAAATTAAAGTTAAAATTTGGGTAAATTAAAGCCTGTGTTAGTTCAAAACTGTGTTACAGGCTTTAGAATCCCCTCACAATTTTAGTAGATTGGTTGCCTTTTTCAACTTAAGTAATTTTACAATTTCAACAAAAAAGATTGCATGCATGTGTGTGTGTGTGTGTGTGTGTGTTTATTACGTGTGTATAATTAAATAATAAAAATAAATTAATAGTTTCTATTAAATATATGAACGTAATAAATTCTCTTACCTACTTATTTAACATTGCTTATTTTAAAGATAAATAAACAGATTTATTTATTAAAATTACTCATGACGTTATTAGAATGAAAATGTTTTTTCCCCAGCAATTCCCGTTCTAGACGTTTGTACCAAAGTTGCAGTTTCTAAGCATAGTGCTTCCGAAGGAGTTACCAAGGCTGGTCAAAATTGAACGGCTTAGGAGAAAATTCCTTGCTGCTAATATAAAGGTAATGGTAATGATTACATGTTCACAATTTGTGTCGTCTATTAACTAAAATATTTTATCACAATTATTCATAGAAATCAAAATATTTGTTATGATAGAATGTAGAGCCTAGAGGATTATTATAAACTAGCTGTTCCCCGCGATTTCACCCGCATTGCTCTGCTCCTGTTGGTCTTAGCGTGATGATATATAGCCTACTAGCTTTCCGCCCGCGGCTTCGCCCGCGTTTTCAAAGAAAAACCCGTTCCCGTAGGATTTCCGGGATAAAACCTATCCTATGTCCTTTCTCGGGTATCAGAATATCTCTATACCAAATTTCATGCAAATTGGTTCAGTAGTTAAGGCGTGATTGAGTAACAGACAGACAGACAGAGTTACTTTCGCATTTATAATATTAGTATGGATATAGCCTTCCTCGATAAATGGGCTATCTAACACCGAAAGAATTTTTCAAATTGGACCAGTAGTTCCCGAGATTAGCGCGTTCAAACAAACAAACAAACTGATACACAAAAAGCTATAAGAAGCTGAATCAACACAACGACAACAACAAAAGAGGGCGTTAATTTTTGATAGACATAAATTTGAACCTCAATGTAATAATAGTTAGGTTTATGTGTGACGATTTAATATTTAGGTTTGTGTTTAGGTAAGGTTAGGTTAGGTTAGGTTAGGTTAGGTTAGGTTAGGTTAGGTTAGGTAAGGTTAGGTTAGGTTAGCCTAACCTAACCTAACCTAACCTATCCTTTTCCATCTTATAGAAATTTTTCCTGACGTATAGAAATTTTCCTGGCTTATATAAATTTTCCTGGCTTATATAAATTTTCCTGACGTATAGAAATTTCCTGGCGTATGGAAATTTTCCGGACTTAGAAAAATTTTCACAACCTAACCTAACCTAACCTAACCTAACCTAACCTAACCTAACCTAACCTATCCTTTTCCACCTTATAGAAATTTTTCCTGACGTATAGAAATTTTCCTGGCTTATATAAATTTTCCTGACGTATAGAAATTTTCCTGGCGTATGGAAATTTTCCGGACTTAGAAAAATTTTCCTAACCTAACCTAACCTAACCTAACTTAACCTAACCTAACCTAACCTATCCTTTTCCATCTTATAGAAATTTTTCCTGACGTATAGAAATTTTCCTGGCTTATATAAATTTTCCTGGCTTATATAAATTTTCCTGACGTATAGAAATTTCCTGGCGTATGGAAATTTTCCGGACTTAGAAAAATATTCCTAACCTAACCTAACCTAACCTAACCTAACCTAACCTATCCTTTTCCACCTTATAGAAATTTTTCCTGACGTATAGAAATTTTCCTGGCTTATATAAATTTTCCTGACGTATAGAAATTTTCCTGGCGTATGGAAATTTTCCGGACTTAGAAAAATTTTCCTAACCTAACCTAACCTAACCTAACTTAACCTAACCTAACCTATCCTTTTCCATCTTATAGAAATTTTTCCTGACGTATAGAAATTTTCCTGGCTTATAGAAATTTTCCTGGCTTATATAAATTTTCCTGGCTTATATAAATTTTCCTGACGTATAGAAATTTCCTGGCGTATGGAAATTTTCCGGACTTAGAAAAATATTCCTAACCTAACCTAACCTAACCTAACCTATCCTTTTCCACCTTATAGAAATTTTTCCTGACGTATAGAAATTTTCCTGGCGTATGGAAATTTTCCGGACTTAGAAAAATTTTCCTAACCTAACCTAACCTAACCTAACCTATCCTTTTCCACCTTATAGAAATTTTTCCTGACGTATAGCAATTTTCCTGGCGTATGGAAATTTTCCGGACTTAGAAAAATTTTCCTAACCTTACCTAACCCAACCTAACCTAACCTAACCTAACCTATCCTTTTCCACCTTATAGAAATTTTTCCTGACGTATAGAAATTTTCCTGGCTTATATAAATTTTCATGACGTATAGAAATTTTCCTGGCGTATGGAAATTTTCCGGACTGAGAAAATAAACTTATAGAAATTTTTGCTGACGTATAGAAATTTTCCTGGCGTATGGAAATTTTCCGGACTTAGAAAAATTTTCCTAACCTAACCTAACCTAACCTAACCTATCGGCGGAAAATGCGGAAAATGCGTGGAAATGTCCGGAAAAGGCGGGAAAATGCCTGGAAAATCCCTGGAATATGCCTGGGTAATGCCTGGAAAATATCCGGAAAATGCGTGAAAATGTCCGAAAAAAGCGTGGGAAAATGCCCGGAAAACGAAAAATAGGTCGTCTTAACCTGTAACCCTGTATATATGGGTAAAAGTGGGAATGAATATAAAAGAATGTTGTCTGTTATACCCGAGTGATATATCAAATGAAAATAGACGACCTGTCAGAAACAAATAGTCAAATTTTATCAAAATCGGTTCATCCATTTATTTGATATAGGGGTAAAAGTAGGAATAAATAATTGGTTAAGGATTAATGCTGTATTGGCTAAAATCGCATCGAAAATAAACCATTATTTGTCGTAAAAAGTAAATGTGTGTGACGATTTAATATTATGTAGTTAGGTTTGTGCTTATACCCGGCGCGGCCTAAGATGATCCCTATGACAGTTCGTCTTAGTGATTGCTCGTATGATGGATCGTGTCGATACTTTACTATTTTATAGGCTAAGGCGTGGTTTGCATTCAGCCACGTCGGTAAACATGTTTTACAAATATTATAAAATGAATTTTTAACGTCTATTATGTAAACGAAACGGTAAGTAAAACGAAAGTTTTCCAAAACATAAAAATGCACCTTATCATTTTCTCGTAATCTTTAACCCGTTTAACACAGTGTATATTATTTTATCATGAAAATGGAATCCCCCATTTAATTTTTCTAAAAAACTTATATTATCATAGGTAAGTAAATTAACGCGAACGGTAATTAATTAATTAATTATGCTGCGATCTTCTGTTCCATTCAATAGAGAATGAACTATAGCTTAAGCATGGAAAAATTTGTGAACTCGTTTCCATTATCGAAATTTGTTTATCGATACTTTCCGCACTAGTCGATAAATGCCAACGATGTAAGTTTTGAAGGACGTAAACGTAAAGTCAGATTGATATAATTTCTCGTAAATGTTAAGAATTGTTATAATTCCAACGGAATATCATTATAATGGCATAAAGCTACGTAAAAATTAATAAATGCCATTTTTAGACGCCTCCAATACGTTTCTAATTTAATGGTGACGCCATTACAAGTTTGTCTCTTGAGAATAACTGTCAGTGTCATAGGGATCATCTTAGGCCGCGCCGGGTATAGGTTAGGTTAG